>NC_059124.1:727500-751433 GCF_020740685.1 Jaculus jaculus | reverse complement strand
TATTTAGACAGCTGTATTAACTTTGTATAAAGCCATTTTCCTCTGTCCTTTCCTATCTGTGGAACTTTTTTTATTTATTTTGCTGAAGAGCTGGGATTATAAATCTTTACCAGTCAATATAACTAAAAATTTTGTTTTCCTGATTTATTTTATTTATTATAATTTCCACTAGCATTCATCAATTGCATCATCTCAGTGTTAAAGGGAATGGGATCAAAGTAATGTAGCTTGACCATGTAAAGTTTGGGGTTCTATTTCCCATCATCTAAGAGCTTTCTTTATTTTATCATCAATGATATAGTTAGGTGTTCCAGTTCACCCAGTGTGTTTCCTTCATTGTTCTGAGCATATTCACACGTCTTTCCCTCTTGTACTCCTTTAATGTATGATTCTTCGGATATATATTCCAAAGTTGAGCCACCTCTGTATTATCATTAGATTACTTTAACATAAACCATTTGTTTGGGCTAGCTAATATTTTTATTTTTGCTTTCTTGGTCTTAAGTGAAAGGGGACTGGGCTGTATGTTGTTGTGCTTAGAATGAAGCTTTTGTTCGTTTTCTGTTTTGTTTAACTCGCGTGAGCAAGGCACATTTCAAGACTCATTGCTTCCTTATGAATTCAGTCTGCAGGGGCTGGAGATGTGCCTCAGTGGTCCAGTGCTTACCTACCAGGCAAAGCCCCTGAGTTACACACACACACACACACACACACACACACACACACACACACACGGAATCTGCTTTACTTTCTTACAGTTTTGCAAAGGGAGGGACAAGCTGGTGGGCTAGTTGATTAGAAAAGAGGTGAGCTGGTGTCAAGGTTTTAGTACATTTGGGTTGGGGGAATTCAGTAACCAAGCTATGTTCCTTTAGGGTCATTTTATTCAACTTCCTATGCTCTTTTCCATCTCATCTCCCATTTGTTTTCTTGTTAGATACTATACATTAAATTGAAATCAACTAGTTACTATGATATTCTTTTTCATTTAAAATTTTTTTGTTGTATATGTTGTTGTGTTTTGAAACACATTTCATGTGCGTTTCTTTGTTTGTCTTCTTAGAACTTTTTCAGAGTTGAAGGACCAGTTTTGGTTGAGTTACCTTTCCTTCGGACTGTGTTTTTTTTTTTCCTTTTTTCACTATTTCCTTTCTTCTTAGGGTTGACTCTGTCAAGTGTTCAGTAAGTGAAAAAATGTTCTAATCAATCATATTTTATTTTATTTATTTATTCTTTTTTGGTTTTTCAAGATAGGGTCTCACTCTAGCTCAGGTTGACCTGGAATTCACTATGTAGTATCAGGGTGGTCTTGAACATATGGCGATCTGCTTGCCTCTGTCTCCCAGGTGCTGGGATTAAAGGTGTGAGCTACCATGGCTGGCCTTAGTTTTTCTTCTTTTTTTTATTGTGTTTTTTAAAAAGTATTTTCTTCATTATTTTTTTTTAAATTTTCTGTTGGTCATTTATTTATTTGAGAACAACAGACACAGAGAGAAAGAGGCAGATAGAGAGAAAGAGAGAATGGGCACAGCAGGGCCTCCAGCCACTGCAAACGAACTCCAGACGTGTGTGCCACCTTGTGCATCTGGCTAAGGTGCATCCTGGGGAATAGAGCCTTGAACTGGGGTCCTTAGGCCTCATAGGCAAGTGGTTAACCACTAAGCCATCTCTCCAGCCCATTATCTTTTGTTTAATTAGAGATGTATTAAAGGTATAGTTTTCTCTCTCAACCACTTTAGTTGTACTCTAGAAATGTTCATATTTAGTGTTTTATTGTTACCCTAAAGGTTTAATTTTTTCCCTTTAATTTCCTCTTTAACCATAGGTATTTAATCAGAAGTGTTTTAAAAACGGCTTGACGCCTGGAGAGATGGCTCATCTGGTTAAGGTGCTTGCTTGTAAAGCCTGATGACCCAGGTTTGGTTCCCCACGACCCACTTCAGGCCAGATGCGGTGCATGTGTCTGGAATTCATTTGCAGTGACAGGAGGCCCTGGCACACCCATTTTCATTCTTTCTCTCTCTCAAATAAATAAAAATAAGTAAAAATATCTTGATTATGGGACTTTTAAAACTCTTTTAAAAGTTTCTTTCTGACGTACATGGGTACTGGGGATTGAACTCAGGTCCTTAGGCTTGCACAGAAAGTGCTCTTACAGGCTGAGCCATCTCCTCTGCCCCCAAAGAAAAGAACTGCTCGTTTTCTCTTCCTCTCAATTGGTGTAGGGGAATTGAGTGTCTCCGATGGCAGGCTGGGATATTCCCCATTATACTAATGAGGATGGCCTCCTTCTAATTTAATCACATTATTAAAAATGTGGCCATTGTTTCATCTTAATTTTACGGAACTCACTGACTCATTGTTACATACTGCATGTTCTGAAAACTAGTGTGCAGTTTGCTGTGGGCCTTGTTAGATGTCTGAGATGTCTGTACTCATCCAAGCTTCAGCTCATGCTTGTACAAATCTTTTTTTACAAATCTTAGTTAATAAAATCATTGGTCTGTTGGATTTGTCTGTCTTTTCGTGGGAATTTTAGCCATCGTTTTCTACATATCAAGCCTATAGTTTTAGATTCATCTGTACTCATGATTATTTCATCTTCTTGGTGCCAATATGTGACATCATCTCTCGTTCCTTTTGAGGGGTACACCTTTGACTTTTATTGTATCTTGAAATGACTCTCTTGATAGATGTTATTGTATTGGTCCGTGGTAAGTTCACACTCATGTAGTTCCATTGATTTACACTGTATGAAACTTCCTGCTTTCCCACACTGTCATGTGATATGCTGTAAGGCCTATGCATCCCAGTATTCTTTAAAAAATTTTTTTTTTTGTTCATTTGTATTTATTTATTTGAGAGTGACAGAGAGAAAGAGGCAGGTAGACAGAGAGAATGGGCCTGCCAGGGCCTCCAGCCATTGCAAACGAACTCCAGCAATGTGCGCCCCCTTGTGCATCTGGCTAACGTGGGTCCTGGGGAACTGAGCCTCAAACTGGGGTCCTTAGTCTTCACAGGCAGGCGCTTAACCTCTAAGCCATCTCTCCAGCCCCTATCACAGTGTTCTTGATTGGTGGCTTGGAAAACTGGACGCAAAGCATGGCTCTTGAACTTTACTTTCCTTATGTGTGTGTCACGTGGTGGGGTGGATGTGGGGGTGTGGTGCGTGTATGTGCATGTGCTCTCGTAGCACCCCAGGACTTGCCTGCAGGGGCAGCAGCAGGCAGTCAGGCATCCGCTTCCATTGTTCTTCTATCTGCTCGTGTCTGAGCGGGGGTCTCGCACTGCTCCCAGGGCCGACCTCCGCCATTTCTTCCACAAGCACCGTCTATTCGCGGCGCTCTGTTGCCCTGTAAGACTGGGGTTACAGGTGTGCATGGCCATACCCAACGGCTTTACATGGATTTTGGAGATCTGAACTTGGGCAATCTCAGGCATCCTCAGGCCTTCATGGTGGTATAGAAAGTGCCCTTGGGCTGGAGAGATGGCTTAGCAGTTCAGGTGTTTCCCTGCAAAGCCAAAGGACCTCAGTTCGATTCCCTAGGACCCAGGTAAGCCAGGTGTACAAGGGAACATATACATCTGGAGTTCATTTGCAGTGGCTGTAGGCCCTGGCGTGCCCATTCTCTCCTTCCTTCTCTCTGCCTCTGCCTGTCTCTCTTCTCTCAAATAAATAAATAAATCATAATAAAAGTTTTAAAAATGTGCCCTTAGCTGGGTGTGGTGGTGCACGCCTTTAATCCCAGCACTCGGGAGGCAGAGGTAGGAGGATCACCATGAGTTCGAGGTCCCCTGAGACTCCCTAGTGAATTCTAGGTCAGCCTGGGCCAGAGTGAGACCCTACCTTGTGAGACAAAGCTAAACTCAAACATGTGACTTTCCTGCCTCAATCTCCTGGGTGCTGAAATTATAAGCATATGCCACTATAACCAGTTAGTTCTTACACATTTTAAAAAATATATATTTTAAGGTTTTTAAAAAATATATTTATTTATTTATTTGCAACCAGAGAGCAGCAGAGAGGAGAGAGACAGATAGAGAATGGGTGTGCCAGGGCCTCCAGCTGTTGCAAACAAACCCCAGATGCATGCATCACTTTGTGCATCTGGTTTTACGTGGGTATTGGGGAATTGAACCTGGGTCCTTTGATTTTGCAGGCAAGCGCTTTAATGGCTAAGCTATCTCTCTAACCTAGTTCTTCCACTTTTAATCCTAATTTTACTATCACGTGTCAATCACAGTCTCCTTAATTGAGTCACTCCAGACAGCATCCGCGAGTGAGTGGTGTTTAGAAATTTCGACTTAAAATTACCCATGAAATCACATTTCATGCTTTCTGCTGCGGTTGTCCTGGGACCCAGTTTTCTATGAAGAAAAGATTGACTTATTGCTTTGTTTCCTGCGGCGCCCGCCCTGCGCCAGTTAAAGTGGGAAGATGGGTAGCTTAGGCCTTCTGCTTGCTGGACACCCAAGGGGTCACCCAGCCCAAGCACTAGGGAGCCAGAAGGCCACAGCCACGCATAGTCAGCGGAACCCTACTTTCCTCTTGCTCTCCTCTCCCCTGCTCCCGGAACTCATCGCATGGCTTGGCAATGCTGAGTCCCCTTGCTCTCCAGTCCTGACCCAGGCCTGAACGGATCTGGGGGTTCTGTGACTTTCCTGGGAAGCTCTTACTGGAGCCTCATGTTACCCCGAGGCCGTCACATGACATGTCTCCCAGGAAGTTCCATCATGAAGGAACTAATAACTCTTGCCCCCCCCCCCCCGCCGCCCTGTGAGGTTCCTCTTAACATCTGCCCCCGCCCCCGTCTCTGTCTGACATTCCCCCACCCTCACCTCCCACACAGTCATCTGTGCTGTCGTAAGTAGCTAGGCTTCCTGAACGGCTTCTGAAAGCTTGAAGGCAACATCCTTGGCCTCTGCAGAGCATTTTATACCCTTCAAAGCACTTCCATGTACACATGATCATTTGATCTTCACAAACCCTTCCCCGGATGTAGGTTAGGTTACATTATCCTCGTTTCGCCGATGATGATGAAACAGACACGGTAGTTAGGTGACTTTCTTGTCCTGACACACTTGATATGAGACTCAGGTTGTTAATTTCATTTGTTCATTCATTCATTCTTCATTTTTTTTTAATCAACCCATACTGAGAGGCAGTCCAAGAATAGAAAAGGAAAGGGTTTCAGCAAGAGATTAAACTGGGATTTGAAACTTTATACCATCCTTTATTTGCTATATGATCTTGGTCATGTATTTAGCCTCTTAGATTGGGTTTCCTCATTTGACATATAAGGAATCTTTATCACCTATTATATTTTTGTGAGAGTCAAATACTGTGTTACAATCAAAGTTTAAAAGTCATCCGTCACTTACAATGTCTGGGAAGAAAAATGGTCATATGTCATAGCACAGCTCCACGGTAGAAACAGCACTGGCAGCCAGTACGTGAGTCTTTCTTAACTATTATGATGAAGCAACGTCACAGCCATCAGTGCCAAGAGAAACGAGACACACTTTAAAAATATTTTATTTATTTATTAGAGAGATGGGAGAAGGGAGGGGAGAGAACGGGCACGCCAGGGCCTCTAGCCACTGCAGATGACCTCCAGATACATGCTCCACCTTGTGCATCTAGCTTTATGTAGTCCTGCGAAACTAAACCTGGGTCCTTTGACTTCGCTGGCAAGCACCTCAGCTGCTAAGCTATCTCTCCAGCTCAAGACAAGGTATTTCTTGAGTGTCTGTGTTCTCTGTGGCCCTGAAGGGTAGAGCTTGTGTTTTGAATCCTCATCACCAAAGACAGTGCCATGGGTCTGACGGTGTAGCTCAGGAATGGGACATTTGTGTAGCATATGTGAGAAGCCTTGGATTATATCCCAAGAAATAAAAATCTATGGAATGGGGGGGGGGCGTTATCTTTAAGGTAGTAGGGTGCTCAGCCAATCATTGCTGACCTGAGATGGTCTACACTCTGAAGACTATCAGTTGGTTAAGATCAGCAGACACATAGTCATGTAATTGTAGTTAGCTATTTAAAGTAGTGGGTAGACATGCAGGGGTTTGTGTGAAAGCCCAAGGGAAGGGATGCCCAGTTCTTGTGGAGAGGGCGAGGTGCTGCGGGGGTGCGGGGGGCAAACTTCAAGGAGAAACGCATCAAGATGAATCCTGATCTCCCTGAAGAAGGGAATGACACCATTTATCTTGGACTGCATGCTTTCTCTCAGCCACCACCCTCCCCGCCTGGGTGTCTGAAATGGAATTTGTATTCAAACCAGCCTGTGTTTGTCTCGCAGTCCCTGTGTTAGTGATATCTCTCCCATAATATATTGGTTTTTTTAGAGTGCATTGCTCTGTCCCTGGGTATAAAAGAGATGCTTGGTAAAAACCAGATCCTATTCTTTGAATGTCACCACCAGCCATTGCATAATAAAGCATATAACGTATTAAGTGAGAAGAAATAGAGGGGCAGGAGAGAAGAAAGAGAAAACAAAACCTCCAAGTGGAGAGCGTGGAGTGCATTAAAGTTGATAAACTGCAGGGGCCAAGTGGACCGCTTTGGAATGTGCAGGAATCTAATTTAGGACTTGTAACTGTAGGATTACAATCCCTGTGGAATGAAGTGAGCCATTGGTTTTGCCAAATTCTAAATCTTCCGGTTCTCCTTGAGATCCAGTCCTTGCAATTGAACAGACATTATATATATTTTTGTCCCCAGCTCTTTGAGGTGTTAAATCCAGCTGTCTTCCTCCGAGGACTCGGTGCTGCTCAAGTCGCTGCAGCCCGTTGCCATCTTTGAAACTCTGGGAGGACGCAGTTTCGCTCGGGTAGCGCCCGCGCAGGCCATCGGTAGAGATTTGCGAGGCGCGTGGAGTCAGCCGTGTCTCCCCACCGCGGGCACACGGACCAGAGCGGGCTGCGCCCGGTGTGGGCACCCAGCTACTGGTGGTACTCGTTGGCGAGAGGCAAGGTGGTCGACGCAGGCCTCCGTCCTGGCAGTGTTGAAGGATGACTACAACAGAGAGGCTTCCACGAGGTTTTCTGCCAAGAACTGGATTGGATTTTGTGCTTCCTCAGCCACAAAATGTCCCCGCATCCTTCTCCCGAATCATTAATGCCCTCTGTGGTCAGCCTGTGCCCAGCTTCCAGACTTCCACATCTTTCTTTGTTCAATACCTTCACTATCATCTTATTTTATTTTATGTTTTACTTTTTGTTAGCCAAACTCTCAGGTTTTTAGGTCCCTAATATCTCACCTGCTTTTCACGTAAGCAGGAGGCACGAAGCTGCGTTTGCGTCTTCGGTCGAGCGCTGTCCTTAGAGCAGAAGCATGAGGATCCCCTGTTCTGCTTCCAGCTGCAGTTTGTAGGATGTTTTCTTGGAGAATAGCAATGCTACGTCTATCTATTGGTATTCTGGTATTGTAATGTCATTGACCTCAGACATTTACGTAACTCTTTTAAGTTTCAGTTTTGCCACTGGAGAAATGGGAATAAATGTTTAATTTAAGGAGCTCCCATGAGGACCAAAGAGATTTCATGAGGAAAATACCCAACAAGTTGTGCCCAATGTATAGGGGATATGTAAGAAATAACTTCTTGGACCACAGTAGCATGTGCAGGACCCGTTCTATTAACATAAGTCAGGCTTTGGCAGAATGGTGAGGAGCATACAGAGAAGTGCTTTTGTCTGTTGCAGGAGGTAAATTTAGGAGCGTGTGTATGCAAGTAAAAAGGTAGGAATTTCATGTAGGAAAAAGATGATGAGTTGTATACAAATAGCCATTTCTGGAAGTTATTGCTACATGATGTCATTAGAAGTAATATAAAAATATTGGGCTGGAGGGATGGCTTAGCAGTTAGGCTGTTTGCCTGAAAAGCCATGGACCCAGGTTCAATTCCCCAGGACCCACATAAGCCAGATGCACAAGGTGGAACATGCATCTGGAGTGTGTTTGCAGTGGCTGGAGGCCCTGGCATGCCCATTCTCTCAGTCTGTCTATCTGTCTGTGTGTCTCTCTCTGACTCTCTCACATAAATACAAATTTAAAAAATATATTTTTGGGCTGGAGAGATGGCTTAAATTGCCTGCAAATCCAAAGGACTGAGGATCGATTCCCCAGGACCCATATAAGCCTTATGCACAAAATGGCGTATTTGTTTAGAGCTTGTTTGCAGTGGCTGAAAGCCCTGGTGCACCCATTCTCTCCTTCTCTATTTTTCTATCTCAAATAAATAAACAAAATTAAAAATAAAAATAAACATTATAAAAAGTTTAAAACAATTTTCAATTTTTTTTTTTTTTTGAGGTAGGGTCTCGCTGTAGCTCATGCTGACCTGGAACTCACTATGTAGTCTCAGGGTGGCCTCGAACTCATGGCAATCCTCCTACTTCTGCCTCCTGAGTGTGGGGATTAAAGGTGTGTGCCACCACGCCCGGGTTCATTTCTCAAGTTTGACTTTAACATTACTCAACTACTAGTATTTGCTTAAGCTGCCACAGTTTGATGCACGAGCCAATCAGAAGGTTTCTGCTCCTTGAAACACAGCAAGTGATGTGAAGGGTGGGTGTTTTGTGTCGTGCAGTGGAACACAGGCTCAGAAGATTGGGGTTCAAGTTTGCTTCCCTTGCTTGGTTCATGGTCTTAGGCCAACTAATTTCCTTGAGTCTTGGAGTCAACATGTATAAAACTCTTCTTATTTTCTCCCCACTGGGTTATTGTTCAGGATCAATTAAAATAACTGCCCATGTATTGGATCCCTTAATTAGTCGTGGAGACTAATTACCTGCCTCTAAAAAGGTGGTGGAAGCCTTTCCTGGGAGGCAAACGCAAGGCTGGACTGAGGCAGCAAGAACGTGGGCCCTCGGTGCCTGGATTCACCTAACCCAGGCCGTATTTTGTTGCCAACCTCTGCTGAACCACTTTTGCTCCTCATTTGGCCAGGTCTCTGCCAAGAGGAGCTCTAGGATGGGTTATAACCAGAGTGCCAAGGGTCGCCAGCAATAGCGAGCCCCCATCCCGCAAAGCCTTGTCTGTGAGCACTTGGCATGGCCACCCCACCTTCTCATTTGTCTCTGTCTATTTGCTGACGGCTATTGCAACAGAAGCTTCCTTGTCCTCTCATCCTATTGAGCAGACACCAGAGCTAAGAGGCCCCGAGCTGGTCGTTAGAAGATGGGTTTGATGGTCGGCAGAAGGACCAAGGTCCTTGACTCTGGGGTTGAGCTGTTTAGAAGACAAGTTGTGTGGCGTGGGGGTCCATGTTCTCACCATCCTTTCCCTTCTTGTGTGCAGGGAGTCGACGAGTCGAAGATGAAGGCCAGAGCGGCGTGCTGCGCGCCCAAGTTCTGGCTGGTGCTGGCTGTCCTGGCCGTGTCGGGCAGCAGAGCGCGGTCCCAGAAGAGCGCCCCCAGCATTGGCATCGCTGTCATCCTGGTGGGCACTTCAGACGAGGTGGCCATCAAAGATGCCCACGAGAAAGATGACTTCCACCATCTGTCCGTGGTGCCCAGAGTGGAGCTGGTGGCCATGAACGAGACCGACCCAAAGAGCATCATCACGCGCATCTGCGACCTCATGTCCGACAGGAAGATCCAGGGCGTGGTGTTTGCTGACGACACAGACCAGGAAGCCATCGCCCAGATCCTCGACTTCATTTCTGCCCAGACTCTCACGCCCATCCTGGGAATCCACGGGGGCTCCTCAATGATCATGGCAGATAAGGTAGAAAAAAAGAAAGAAAAAAGAGGGGCGGGCTGAAATGAACCTCCAGTGAGACGTTGGCTTGAAGGCAAAATTGAGTTGCTAAAGATGCAAATCAAGCAGGGTACCCTGAGTGAATGGATACACCAGGAACTGGTCAAAAGTGTTTGGTGATGACCAGGACAGAAAGATCGTACTGTGCAGGAGTTTGGAGAGTTTAGAACGGATTTGTATGTGCATTTCTTTGTAATGGGCTTAGCAAGATGCCGAGAGAAGTTGAAATGTGTAGCTGTGACACACACACACACACACACACACGCACGCACGCACGCACGCATCAAACAGATCAAATAGGTTCATGAAATAGCTCATTCAATGCTCTAAGGCACCCTTTATTCATCCAGGCTAGTGTATGTTCTCTCCCAGACTGGTTTCAAAGAGTACTCAGTGTCCCCGAATACACAAATGTCGCGGGTAGCCACATGCATCCGTTTAGCTGCACGCTCACGTGGATCCGACCCTCTTGCACCACAGCAGCCGAGTTCTCGCCATCTTAGATCAGAAGACAGCGGTTCTCACCGTGCGTGCTGCACGTGGAGACTTGACTGTACAGCTGAGGCTGGAAACCGTTGTCTTTAGCCCCTCCCGTCATGCCGTCTGTCTCCTGCATCAATGGGAATGACAGACTGATTGTCATCTGGTATTGGTACTTAGCCTCAAACTACAGAAAAGATGTTTTGTTTTTACGTTTTTTTGTTTTTAGTTATTGTTGCTTGGTTAGTTGTGCTTGCTTTATTGACTCGCGCCTCCTTCTCACGCCTGCCCCTTCCAGTCACCGCATCTTAGCGTGAAGCACCTCTGGGGTAATGTGACCCATCTGTCATCACTTTGGGTTTTCAAGGATCGTTTCCACCTTAGCACTCTATCCTAGACTTCTTCATATCATCACTTTCCAGACCGCCTTTAGTTTTGGACTTAGAAGACGTGCTGTGGGGTCAAGGATGTTTGTAAGTGCTCCAGAGCCCCACGCAGGAGGACCACATGCTCTCTGGCTGGCCAAGAACTGCCCAGTGGCTCAGCAGGGGTGTGACCACTATCGCCCTCTGTCGGCATCAGGAGGAGATGACCAGCTTCTGGTTCAGCCTCCCTTGATTCAGTCTAGGGAAGGTCAAGTGGAAAGCAGTTAGTGAAGAAACTCTAGCGTACTGGGAGAGGAGTGTTTTCGCATTCACATGCAGAGGTTATAAAACGTGCTGAGAACAGTAGTTTATGCTACAAGAAGTGACATGAATTTAGAATGGAAAATACGTGGATTGAGGTAAAACTCACTGAGTGTTTTCTTCAGGTTAACATGGTTTTAAAACACTGCAGTTCCTACTAAATTATGATTTATTATTTTACTGTATTTGTGGTCCTCTAAGGGCACAGTCGCATTGAAATACTTCTGGCATGGCTAAGAACTTAATTTTAAAATTATAAACAAGTGCATAATGCATTTGAGAGCATAACAGATAGACACGATTGTTTGGTTGTCACTGCTTGTTTGGGTTATCCCGCAGCCTGGGTCATTGCCCTTGGGTAGGGGGCTGCACCTAAGTTGACTGGGGGTACACCTCTTGCAGATTATTTTCAACCTGAATATAAAACAATGAGCTGAAATACAATGTTGGTAGAACTTGGGTTCATGCTCCCTGATGTAAACTTGGTGCTTTCAGAATGTTCAGTGTATGTTTGACAGTTAGAGTTTTCACACATTAACTTAAAAAATTAAATTATTTTTATTTATTTTCAAGGGGAGAGAGGGAATGGGCACACTAGGGTCTCTAGCCACGGCAAATGAACTGTAGACGCATGCACCACCATGTGTATCTGGCTTATGTGGGTCCAGGGATTCGAACCTGGGTCCTTGGGCTTTGCAGGCTTTTGCAGAGATGCTACGCCATCTTTCCAACCCTCATACATTATTTTATTCAATACTCTTCACTACCTAGCAAGCTGAGTGGCATTGTTTTATGTCTCTCTTGCTGGTAGGGTTCTGAGGCTCAGAGATTAAATAACAATTCCCGAATGGCTTACAGGAAGTGGCAACTACACTTTAACTTGTGTTGCCAAGTGAAAGGGTTCTGTGTTCCATTGTCCGTCAAGAAATGATGAGGCCAGTGAAGTTATCAACCATGCTACCCTCTCCTTTCTATTGTGGCATTGAGGGGATGCCATCTGATGGGAAGTCATCTATCACTTGATTCAAATTCAGGCAATGCAGGAGGCTCGCTACGGGAAGGGTTATCGAGCCCATGCATGGCGCAGTTCCAGAGAGCCTGCTGGGCTCTGCCTGCCAGGGGTCAGAGGTGTTACTGACTCCTGTAAGGTGGCTCTTCCAGCTCCCACACTGTTTACTTCTCCCTTCATCCTGTCTCCTTTGCAAATGCATCTAAACGCCTATCTTGCATTTTCCTCTGTAAATCAATAAAAGGAAGAGCTCAGTGATTGCTAGAAAATTTCCTAACATTCCCTAAATATCTAACCTGGTTTTGACACAAAGTATTTCAGAAAGGCAGGAGGAAAAAGAAAGAAGATCTTGGTAGCTGGAAAATTAGAGGCTCTGTCACTAGGGTTTTGATGGTGGCTGCAGAGGGGATGTCACAGGACCAAAGGCATTGACAGGACAGCAGAGATTCTCGGGGAGTGTGCAGTGGAGTGTTCACAGGCTCAGGAGATTTGAATGAAGATGAAGAAAAGAGTGTCCAGGTCCCAGGGAGAGAAGTTTTTGGAACATATTTCAATAAATAAAACACTTCAACAATCTGAGGCCAGGTTGGCTTGTTTACAAATAGAAGTGTGCCTCTTAATTTTCTTCTTTGAGAAGGAGAGAGAGAGGGAGAGAGAGAAAAAGAGAGAGAGAGGGAGAGAGAGAGAGAGAGAGAGAGAGAGAGAGGGAGAATTGGCACACCGGGGCCTCAGCCACTGCGATTATACTCTAGACGCTTGCACCACCTAGTGGGCATGTGCTACCTTGCCTCACCTTGGTGTGTCTGGCTTATGGGGGATCTGGAAAGAGATGGAACATGGGTCCTTAGCCTTCACAGGCAAGAGCCTTAACAGCTAAGCCATCTCTCCAGCCCAGAAGTGCACTTTTAAGTATCATGATATATGTGTAAATGTGGAATGAGTACATGCCTAACAACCGAATCCACAGTCGGGCAACAGGACAAAGGGTCTGAACTGTGGAACTGATTGCAGGAACTCCAAGATATTTGGTGGTGTGTCTGTATTTGTGACTTGCATTGACCATCTGAAGAATGATATATAAAACTTCTCCCTTCTAGGAGACAGGTCATACCCAAGCTTTTAAAGTTTTTCTTTTCTTTATTAGAGAGGGAGAGAGAGAGGGAGAGAGAGAGAGAGATAACGGGCACACCAAGTCCTCTAGCCCTCCAAATAAACCCCATACATATGTGCCACCTTGTGCATCTGGCTTATGTGGGTCCTAGGGAATCAAACTTGGGTCCTTTGGCTTTATAGGCAAGTGCCTTAACCACTAAGCCATCTATCCAGCCCTCTTTTTGTTTGCTTGCTTACACTAAGATCCACTTTCTCAGTGTTCTGTGGCAGGCTGCATTACAGGGATAAAATTCCTATATTCCAGGGCTGGAGAGACGGCTTAGCGGTTAAGCGCTTGCCTGTGAAGCCTAAGGACCCCGGTTCGAGGCTCGGTTCCCCAGGTCCCACGTTAGCCAGATGCACAAGGGGGCGCATGCGTCTGGAGTTCGTTTGCAATGACTGGAAGCCCTGGCACTCCCATTCTCTCTCTCTCCCTCTATCTGTCTTTCTCTCTGTGTCTGTCGCTCTCAAATAAATAAATAAATAGTGAACCTAAAAACTTTAAAAAAAAATTCCTATATTCCATCAAGGAGGTGTCGATGTTTAGAAGTGACCACTGGTATAAAGAATCATATCCAGCCGGGCATGGTGGCACACACCTTTAATCCCAGCACTCGGGAGGCAGAGGTAGGAGGATCGCTGTGAGTTTGAGGCCACCCTGAAACACCATAGTAAATTCCAGGTCAGCCTGGGCTACAGTGAGACCCTACCTTGAAAAAGCAAAAAAAAAAAAGAAAAAGAAAGAATCATATCCATTTGCTTTTTGCATATGCTAGTTAATCACAAAACGTTTGTTGGCAGTTTTCAATACTTTTCAGTGGGGAAATGTACTTTGTGCTTCGGCAGTAGCAGAGCAGAGCTGTTAGGAGGTTGGAAGTTGGCATTTGAGCAGACCTCTCTGCCACCACTTCCCAGCCACGTGACCCTGCCTCACGGCCAGCGTGTTGCCCTCATCCTTGATTTCTTTTGATGTAGTGAGGACAAATAATGGGCTCATTGCTGGGGATGTTGAGGAGTCAGTGATAAATAGTACACACCTCACCAAGTGCCTCAGATCAACAGTGAAGAAGAAAGCTCTGGAGAAAGTCTGGCCAAGGGCTCTGGAGGGCGGGGCTGGAGCCTCCAGCCTGTCCTGGCCTGGAGTTGAGGTTCGCTGGCGGATGAAAGCCTGCCATGGCCGTGAAGGGCCGAGTCGAAGAAAAACTTCAGGGCAAAGTACTTGTTCCGAAGACCGTTTAGAATAGGAACTTAAAAATGCTTAAAAATGTATGAGGTCCTTTGTTGGCTGTTTCCCACCTGAGAATAAAGAACCTATTTTATTTTGCCTTCTTGTAATTGCCTTCATTCTCCCTGAGATTCTGGATTTAGGATGCCCACCTGAAACCAAATAATGAACTAAGGCTAGATCTTTTCCCACTTCTTACCGAGCCCTTTCTCTCCTGAGTTTTCATATTTTAGCCCACAGATGCCAAGTGACTAACCCTGGCATGTCCCAGCTCACAGTTGAAGTGGAACTGCGAATCAGCTCCCAGAAATGCACGTTTTTGAAATCCATGCTTTTTGAGCACAATTTTACTTCACAAGGCATGGAATTATGAATCACAAGTCGCAAGTTTTCGTTTCCATTCTGATGAGCTCTGGAAATTTAGGCAATCAGATCACTTCGGTGACATTTACGACAAACATTCTGAAGATAAAAAAGAAACATTCTGAAGATAAAAAAGAAAGTAAAAATGTTGCACTGGCACTGTGGAGAAGGACGCTTGGGGTTAAGAAAGCAGAGAGTGGCGGCAGGAGATGCCAGAGCCCCTGAAAATTGTTCTGTTACTGGCAGCAGAAAGAGCGCCCATGTCTCGGGCAGGAAACAGGGCAGAAAAGAGAAAGATGATGCCACAGCCGAGCCAGGCGAGAGGAAGGAGGAGCCCCTCGCGCCCTGCGCTGGCGGGTGGGGGAGGAAAGGGTGGGCCTGGTCAGGGTTGGGGTTTGGGATGGGCGGGCTTGAGCAGAGTGAAGGGCTGAGTCTGAAGTGTGGGGTCTGCGACCTTCTCCTCGTGAAAGCCATGCACACTCTCACTAGGGAGTCAGTTGATGCGTCTTTTCTTCCTCCACTGCTCAGTTGATAAGTGGAGCTTTATTGAGCACCTCATGTTCTGTGCAGCTAAGAATTTAACACACTAGCTGACAGACCCGACTTTTTGACCTCTTCCTCACCCTGTACCCACTTCACTCCCCTACCTGCGCTTAATGGCGATTTGTTTGGAGAAAACAGATGTGCCTGCAATCGTGAACAATGCCATGAGCAGACTCCTGTCTTCCATTTGATCCTATGACCACCCTATGCACCCCCCTCTTAAAATACGGCCACGTTACATATGCCTTTACTCTATAGCTTCTCACCTTAATTCTGATGTCTCTTAGTTTATTTATTTATTTATTTATTTTACCTTGCTTTCAGTTGTTTGAGACACGGTATTCCCTAGGGCAGAAGACTCCAGAAACAAAACGTGATGTGGTAGGATTACTTGAAAGAACAGATTTCTGATGCAGAGGTAGGAGACGTGAGAGGGAGTGAGGGAACCTAATATAGCAGGTTCACCTATGTTAGCTCTCTAATGCACCACGCTATGAGCATTTTTAAACTTTTTATTTATTTATTTATGTTTGGTTTTTCGAGGCAGGGATTCACTCTAGCCCTGGCTGACCTGGAAATCACTCTGTAGTCCCAGGCTGGCCTTGAACTCATGGCGATCCTCCTACTTCTGCCTCCCAAGTGCTGGGATTAAAGGCGTGCACCACCATGCCTGGCTCATTTTTAACTTTGATGTGAGCCTGTGAGGCAAGGAGTAGAATTTTCTTTCTGTGGATGGAGAAACCAGATGGGTTGATAAAGCACCATAGCCAGACAATCATGGAGCTGAGTTCCTTCTGTTTATTGAGAATTTTCATACATGCACTTACTATAATTGGGCCATAATCCCGCCTTCATTACCTTCTTTTCTTTCTCCTACTGTGCTGTCTCTTTTTTCTTTTTTCCCTGCTCCGTCATCTGTGCAGAAATGTTGATGGCTCACGAGAGCACAGGTCTTGTGAGGTAATGACAACCGTCAGCTGCTATGGGGTCGTGAATCCACTAGTCACTTCCTGCAGGAGGACAGTGATGGCTTGAATTCTGAACCCACAGACGCTGGGCCTCCACACTTACCCCCACGTCACCCACTGACGAGGTAAAAGGATGTAAGGCAGGCTAGGATCGCCTGCCTGGGATTGAGCTGCTGCTCTCCAGTATTCTCTTCTTCCTGGGGGGGGGGGAGATGGGAGGCCATTCATTTTCTGAGGCATGGGCAATTGCACAGGTGTCGCCCTCAACTGTGCACTCTGGAATTTCTGCTGTCACAGAACGTGTTTCTGCTTGTCCCACATACCCTTTATTTTGACAACGGGATTTAAAATTTTGTAAATTTCTATTTATATATTTGAGCCAGAGACAGAGTGAATGGGCATGGTAGGGACTCCACCTGCTGCAAGTGAACTCCAGACGCATGCGCCACCTTGTGCATCTGGCTTACCTGGATCCTGGGGAATTGAACCTGGATCAGGAAAGCACCTAAACTGCTAAGCCATCTCTCCAACCCTCCCTTCAGTCTTTAAATCCTCGATGTGAAAGTGGGATTTAAAGAGATTGGATGGACACTTGAAGTCTAGGCAACAATTTTAGTGGTTGTAAAAGAAACTGAAGATTTAAGCATTCCAAGTAAAGAAAGGTGCTCCTTCCTGGACAGTTCCGCACGAGCATCGCTCCTCACCCCCTTCAGGAAAGCAACAGAGTGTGAGGAAGAGGGCACTGGCTGAGGGAGGAGACTGCAAACTTTGAGCCAGTTGACTTGGGTCAGCCTGGTGATCTTGTGTACTAGTGATCTTGAGCTGTACAAACTTGCTGAGTTTCAATACCTCCAAAGGGGCACAAAACCACACGTGGTTGTTTAGGACAGGAAAGCTTAGTTAACACCAATCCTCCCATGACTGCCCCCTTGCAGGTTCCTACATCAGTCCTTGCCCACATCCTCTGGGATCGAAAAGGAAGCACTTGGAATATTAGTTTTCTTTAGTCTAGGCTTGACGGTTGAAGCCTGGCTCAGTGGACTGTCTATATGGTGATGTTATTATTGGGGGTGACCTGACAGGATGTCCCAGTTCTCCAAGCAGAGACATGTGATTTCCACAAGCTGATACACATAGGAAATCAGCAACGAGGACAAATCTAGAGCACAGGAAATGGCACAGCCGAAGAAAATAGTCTTTTCCTTCATGATCAAGGGTGTTCATCTATAAGAAAAAGAAGAGTGAGGGGTCAGTGGATAAAGCGCTGGCTGCAGTAAAGCCTGGGGAGCTAGTTTGGAAGCCCAGCACTTGTGTGAGAAGCCAGACACCATGGTAGGCGTTTGTAATCCAAGTCATGCCTGTGAGCATGAAGGGAAGTGGGGACAGAAGAATCTGCTGGAAGCTCTGGGGAAGGAAGAAAAAAGGAGAGGCAGGTAATCTAGTGAGTGAAGGGATGAACTACTTGAGATCTTGCATCAGAGGAGATGGGAGGGGAGACCAGCACCCTAAAGTTGTCCTCTCCCTTCCATAGGCATTCCATCACACACGTGCCTGAACTCTCTCTCTCTCTCTCCCTCTCTCTCTCTCTCTCTCTCTTTTAATTTTTACTTATTTGTGAGCGACAGAGAGAGAGAAAGAGGCAGATATAAAGAGAGAATGGGCGTGCCAGGGCCTCCAGCCACTGCAAACCAAAGTCCAGATGCGTGCGCCCCCTTGTGCATTTGGCTAATGTGGGTCTTGGAGAACTGAGCCTTGAACCGGGGTCCTCAGGCTTCGCAGGCAAGTGCTTAGCCACTAAGCCATCTCTCCAGCCCTCTCCCTCTCTCTTACACACACTCACACACACATCATATTCCTAAGTAGTAGTCTGCTACAGAGATAGGGAGACAGTAAGTTAATAAATGATACTAACCTGTTTCTAGTAGATAAATATTGGTAAAATGTCTTTGTATTATAATTTCTAGACACCCTGACTTTGAGACTTATTGTTGATATTACATGTTACATCTGCATTTAATTCAAAATTATACATACATATGACATCTATTTTGATTTTGAAGTTTAGGGACACACCATGCAGCAGAGTAACTTTTAAGGCATTTTATCCCTTTTTTTCCTGAGAAAAAGAAAAGGTGATAACTATAATTTTTATATGCACAAAGAAGTCTTAATGATTTATGTAGTTGCAATGGGAAAGGCGAACATTGACCATTGATCACGGTTACTTTTTCCAGCTAGTCATTCAGTCACCTCATATAGGTTATCTCAATCCTATGTTTTCGTTGAATTTATGAGGCAATGTTTGTGTCCATCTTGAAAATGCAGAAACTGTAAGTCGAAGAGGCTAGTTTCCCATGAGCTCCAGAACGTGGTTGTCCATACTGGTGAGGCAAGGGCGTGTCGTTGGCAAAGGAGTCTGGGTACAGACCCCCCCGAGAGGCAGCTCCGTAACTCAGAGGTGAAAGAGCTTCCGAGTGGGCTTTTCTTGCCATCTTTGCCTTGGTTGGGAAGCTGCTTGTCTTTGCTAAAGCCATCATAACCCACATTCAAGGAAGGAAGACGTGTAAGGGGTTTTAGTTCAGCAAGCGTCTTCCCCACGTCCTGACCGCAGCCTCCCAAACAATGTCGGTCCCACCACAGCCCTGCCGGGGTCTCGTCTCAGCGCTGGCAAGAGGACAGGGGTGGGAATGGCTTTGACAGTGGCTCTCAAATGAAAGTGACAACTGGGAATTCAACTAATGTTCTCCTGATTCTCCAGTCCAAGCATGTCACATTTCTCCTGCCTCAAGCCAGATACGTCTTCGGGATCCTTCTCTCAAATCCTCACAAGTCTTTGTGAGCATGGCTCCTTGTGGGAACCTTTTTGCCTGAGAAATTTTTATGTGACCCTGGGTTTATAGATATATAAATCAGGTATACAAATCCAACATCTACTATGTTAAATCATAAAGCCATTTATTTGAAAACAATTCTTGGCTGGAGCGATGGCTTAGCAGTTAAGGTGCTTGCCTGCAAAGCCGAAGGATCTTGGTTTGATTCCCCAGGACCCATGTAAACCAGATGTTCAAGGAGGTGTATGCATCTGGAGTTCGTTTGCAGCAGATTAAGGCCCTGGTACCCCCATTATATCTGTCTATCTGTTTTTCTCTCTCTCAGAAATGAATAGAATAAAATTTTTAAATGGTGCAATCAGTAGTTATATGGAATAGCTATGTGACCAGAATTAAAGCCAGAATGCTCCTTTAAAAAAAAAAAAAAAAAAAAGAAGTCATGCTCTAGAGCTAGGAATCTTGCCTATAAGTTGTTGTTTTCTTTTGTCCCCTTAAATATAAACATATTCCTTCTTCCCGGAATCTTTCCTTTTAGGGATTCTTGGGAGATGTTTGAAATCATATATGAACATTGTTTTGTGGTTTTTTCTTTTTAATTTTAGAGAGGGAGGGAGAGGGGGGCAGAGAGAGAATTGGCACTCCAAGGCCTCAGCCACTGTAATCAAACTCCAGACGCTTGCACACCTTGTGGGCATGTGCGACCTTGTGCTTGCCTCACCTTGTGTGTCTGGCTTACATGGGATCTGGAGAGTTGAACATGGGTCCTTAGGCTTCGCAGGCAAGCATCTTAACTGCTAAGCCATCTCTTCAGGCCCACATATGAATGTTTTTATTGGTTGTCATAAGGACTTGTATGTGTGTATGTATGCCTTGTGTGTGTGTGTGTGTGTGTGTGTGTGTGTGTGTGTATGCGTGCATGTGCATGCACTTCACAAGCACTTAAAACCAAGACACAAGGCATCTGAAGTATCCTGTAACACGTACTAGTTTTACCACATTTAAGACTAATGTTTCCCAGAGCATTAACTCCACTTTCTTTGAAACGTATCTCAGTGTCCCAAAAGCACACTCAAGTCACAGTCATTTTAATAAGCAAGCCCATGTGAGAGTCTTCCTTGATGTTCACTCTTCTTCCCTCTTTCCACCTATTTATTTTTCCAGTTTTCAGCCTTAAAAAGGATTTGAATTTGTAGTTTTTCAAAAAGCCTTAATTTGTAGTCTTTTACTTTTCCATCTGTCACTTTCTCCAAAATGCCAAATTCAATGCATCTTTGAGATGGCCTTGACCTTCTATCTCCCTGCACACTGGTGACCTTTCTAACGTCAGTCACAAAAGTTAGGGTGACAAGGCTCATTGCACTCACTGCAGATCTGGTGATGGTGGGAATGAGAATGCATAGAACTTGGGACATGGGAAGTTGTCAGAGTGGCTGTGTCCAGCGACGGCTTCGGAGTTAGAGCGACTGGATGGACGTTTGTTATGTTAGGTTATATAATGTGCTCACTTGTAGGGAGAGAGTATATGAAGCTCAGGGAACAGGAGAAGGAGAAGAGAAGGGTGTTGGGGCAGAAGCTTGGGTGCATGACCATTTGAGGGGTAATCAGAGCAAGTGGAGAGGATAAGGGGCTAAGATTGAATTAGGGAGATAGAGAACCACAATAGCAAGGAGTGGGAAATGTACAAACCAAGAGGGCTCTCAGAAAGGAGTTAGCAGTCTTAGAATCAGTCCCGACCGTTCCCATCCCCCAAGGCAATAGCAGAGCTCTGGTAGCCCCACCATTTACCCCAGGATCTCTCTGGTCATCCCGCACCCCACGGGTGCTGTGTGACTACAGGGCTGCTGCTTGCTGTCTCTTGCCAGTACTGCCGCACAAACGTGCTCACCTGTGATTCTTTAGTCTCAAGTCGGATGGTTACATTTTCACCGAGAACTCTGCTCGGGCTTCCCACAGCTTGGAATATGACATCTTCTTTGATCACACGCCGGGCTGCCTCCTCAGGACCTCTCTTAGCCTCCCTGCCCTCAAACACCAATGTCATGCCACACTAAATTATTTACAGCTCCCCAAATGGTCCTTGCTAGTTTACAGCTCTCTGCCTTTCTCTCTGCTGCCTCCACTCTCCTTAGGGTGCCCTTGTCCTTTGTCACCCAGCACCCCCCCCCCCCGAGACACCTGCCCAAGACAAGTCTGACATTTCACCCAGGAATCCTTTCCTGACTCCTACCTCATAGAATTTACCTTTTCTTGTGTATTCCACTTGTGTTTTACTTTCTTATTGCCCATTCACCTGTCTGTCCTTGTGGGACTTAATAACTTGTGTATTCCCAGTGCAGACCACGCTATCTGATGCATAGCAACAGCTATGTTTAAAAACGGACACGCATTGAACTGTCCATTCTATATGCACACTGTGGTTGGCTGAATGGTGATCTCAAAAAGATATATCCTGTCTTGTGGTGCTCGTCAAATTACCTTCTGAATATTTATGTTAGCATAGAGTAGGGCTGCTCTTAGCTTTGGTCAAAGAAGCTTCTATTTGCAGTTGATGTTCACTGCTGGGGAGACTCAAAACTTACCAGTATGCCAAGCAAACGTGACTGTTGCATGCTAAGCACTAGAAGAGACATCTATGTCACCTCCTTCAAGGCTCAGGGGACGCTGTGGAAGAGGGGCAGCAAGAATGTAAGAGCTAAAGGATGGGGAAGAGTGCTTTGTCACTTGGGCATGACCTCTAAGAGACTATCACCACTTGCATAATATTAGGCCCATCAACAATCTGTCATGGATGATGGCAAAAGGCAAAAAGAGAAAAAAAGACATCAAAGTAGGAAAGGAACTAGTTGGAAAGAAGAAGGGTTCAGTGGAAATAGGTTGGGGAGAGAGATAAGAAAAGGTAATGGGAGGGGATTATGATCAAAATACATTATCTACATGTATAAAAGCTGAGAGATGGCTTAGCAGTTAAGGTGCTTGCCTGTGAAGCCTAAGAACCCATGTTTGACTCTCTAGATCCCAAGTAAGCCAGACACACAAAGGTGAGACACACAAACGTGCAAGGTGACACATTTCCACTAGGTGGCGCAAGAACCTGGAGTTCTTTGTAGTGGCTGAGGCCCTGGCACACCAATCTTCTCTCTCTGTCTCTAAAATAGGATAAAAATAAATAAAATTTTTTAAAAAGTTAAAAATAGCTGGGTATAGTGACACATACCTTTAATCACAGCACTCAGGAGGCAGGGGTAGGAGGATCACTGAGTTTGAGACCAACCTGGAACTACAGAATGAGTTTTAGGTCACCCTGGGCTAAAGCGAGACTCTACCTTGAGCCCTTCATCCCACAAAAAAGTTAAAAATGCGATAGCTAGCTTGTAAATGGTACTACGTTAGCTATTTTTAATCAACGCAGCAATATATCTGACAGAAACAGCTCAAGGGAGGAAAGTTTTCTTCCGGCTTTCACTTTCAGTGACGTCAGTCTATCATGGTAGGGATGGCAAAACAGTTCACATGGTGGTGGGCCAGGGGCCCTGGGATGGTGCTGGTTCTGGGCTGGCTTTCACTTCTCCCCCTCTCCTCTGTCTGTGTTCCCGGCTGATGGGATGGTGCCACCCACGCTGACAGTTTGTCTTCTCCCCTCAGCTAACTCTACTGGAAACACCCTCACAGACACCCAGATTGGTGTGTCTCACCCATCTCCATGGGATTCAGTTGACAATAAAAATTATCCATCACTGTGCCCTTACTTGGAAAAAGGGTCTTTGCAAATGTAATGAAGGATCTCGTGATGAGATCATCTTGAATCATTTGGGTGGGTCTTAAAATTCAGTGACAAGTGACCTTCTAAGAGACAGAAGAGGGGAAGACATAGGCTAGGAGGAAAAAGCTATATAAAGAGAGGAGAGGCTGGAGTTACTGAGCCACAAGCCAAGAGAGCCACCAGCTGCTGAGAGTCTTCAACAGATGACCCTACTGACATCTCCATTTCAGGCTTTGTTCTCCGGATCAAGGAGAGCACATGTTGTCATTTGGAGTAGCATTGTAGTACTAATTTGTTCCAGAATCCCAAGAAAACTAATAACACACCTTAGTTAAGAAGGGGAATACTGGGCTGGAGAGATTGCTTAGTGGTTAAGACACTTGCCTGCAGAGCCAAAGGACTCAGGTTCAATTCCCTAGGACCCATATAAGCCAGATTCACAGTTGCACATGTGTCTGGAGTTCATTTGCAGTGGCTGGAGGCGCTGGCATGCCTATTCTCTCTCCCTCTCTCTTGCTAATAAATAAATAAAAATAAAATATTAAAAAAAGAAGGGGAATGCCAGAAACTATTGCCTAGGCTGCTTTCTGGCTTCACTTCCCATTTATTGTATGACCTTGGGCAATTCTTACACTTCCTTGAGCCTTACTTTCCGTATCTTTAAAGCACAAAGAGATTCTACTTCTTATCGTATTAAATAAGGCTATTAAAATTGCTTTGGGGACTGGGGACAGTTATCAGTGGTTAAAGATGCTTGCTTTACAAAGCCGACCAGCCTGGGTTTGATTCCCCAGTACCCACGTAAGGCTTGATGCACAAAGTGCACCGTGTGTCTAGAGCCTGCAGTGGCACGAGGCTCTGGGGCACTCATCCTCATTCTCTCTCTGCTTGCAAATACATAAAAACACAATTGAAAAAGAAAGGTGCTTCAGAAAGGCCTGGTGAATACTAGGATCTAATATGTGGGAATGGTATTCAATAAGTCACCAATGAATAAATGAATGAGGTAGACAGAGAGACACAAGCTATAAACAGTGTGACCTGAACTCACCCAGCTCTGTGATCACTGGATGTACGCTCCGGGTGCTCTGTTCATAGACAACATTCTTTGTTCCGGGCCCCACCAGGCTAGGGACAAATGTGAATGAGGCAA